>NC_139337.1:5912500-5920000 GCF_056507025.1 Lutjanus erythropterus | reverse complement strand
TGACTGTATGTATGTATTTATGTATGTATGTATGTATGATTTCAGGCTTGACTGTATGTATGTATGTATGTTTGATTTCAGGCTTGACTGTATGTATGTATGTATGTATGTATGTATGATTTCAGGCTTGACTGTATGTATGTATGTATGTATGATTGATTTCAGGCTTGACTGTATGTATGTATGTATGTTTGATTTCAGGCTTGACTGTATGTATGTATGTATGTATGTTTGATTTCAGGCTTGACTGTATGTATGTATGTATGATTGATTTCAGGCTTGACTGTATGTATGTATGTATGATTGATTTCAGGCTTGACTGTATGTATGTATGTATGTATGTATGTATGATTTCAGGCTTGACTGTATGTATGTATGTATGTATGATTGATTTCAGGCTTGACTGTATGTATGTATGTATGTATGTTTGATTTCAGGCTTGACTGTATGTATGTATGTATGTATGTTTGATTTCAGGCTTGACTGTATGTATGTATGTATGATTGATTTCAGGCTTGACTGTATGTATGTATGTATGTATGATTGATTTCAGGCTTGACTGTATGTATGTATGTATGTATGTATGATTGATTTCAGGCTTGACTGTATGTATGTATGTATGTATGTATGTATGTATGTATGATTGATTTCAGGCTTGACTGTGTGTATGTATGTATGTATGTATGTATGATTTGAGGCTTGACTGTATGTATGTATGTATGTATGTATGTATGTATGATTGATTTCAGGCTTGACTGTGTGTATGTATGTATGTATGTATGTATGATTTCATGCTTGACTGTATGTATGTATGTATGTATGTATGTATGTATGTATGATTGATTTCAGGCTTGACTGTATGTATGTATGTATGTATGTATGATTGATTTCAGGCTTGACTGTATGTATGTATGTATGTATGTATGTATGTATGTATGTATGTATGATTTCAGGCTTGACTGTATGTATGTATGTATGTATGTATGTTTGATTTCAGGCTTGACTGTATGTATGTATGTATGTATGTATGTTTGATTTCAGGCTTGACTGTATGTATGTATGTATGATTGATTTCAGGCTTGACTGTATGTATGTATGTATGTATGTATGTATGTATGTATGTATGTATGATTTCAGGCTTGACTGTATGTATTTATGAATGTATGATTTCAGGCTTGACTGTATGTATGTATGAATGTATGATTTCAGGCTTGACTGTATGTATGTATGTATGATTTCAGGCTTGACTGTATGTATGTATGTATGATTGATTTCAGGCTTGACTGTATGTATGTATGTATGTATGTATGTATGATTTCAGGCTTGACTGTATGTATGTATGTATGTATGATTTCAGGCTTGACTGTATGTATGTATGTATGTATGTATGTATGATTTCAGGCTTGACTGTATGTATGTATGTATGTATGATTTCAGGCTTGACTGTATGTATGTATGTATGTATGTATGTATGTATGTATGTATGTATGTATGATTTCAGGCTTGACTGTATGTATGTATGTATGTATGTATGATTTCAGGCTTGACTGTATGTATGTATGAATGTATGATTTCAGGCTTGACTGCATGTATGTATGTATGTATGATTTCAGGCTTGACTGTATGTATGTATGAATGTATGATTTCAGCCTTGACTGCATGTATGTATGTATGTATGTATGTATGATTTCAGGCTTGACTGTATGTATGTATGTCTGTATGTATGTATGTATGTATGTATGATTTCAGGCTTGACTGTATGTATGTATGTATGTATGTATGTATGTATGATTTCAGGCTTGACTGTATGTATGTATGAATGTATGATTTCAGGCTTGATTGTATGTATGTATGTATGTATGATTTCAGGCTGGACTGCATGTATGTATGTATGTATGTATGTATGTATGATTTCAGGCTTGACTGTATGTATGTATGTATGTATGTATGTATGTATGATTTCAGGCTTGACTGTATGTATGTATGAATGTATGATTTCAGGCTTGACTGTATGTATGTATGTATGTATGTATGTATGATTTCAGGCTTGACTGTATGTATGTATGTATGTATGTATGTATGTATGATTTCAGGCTTGACTGTATGTATGTATGTATGTATGTATGTATGTATGTATGACTTCAGGCTTGACTGTATGTATGTATGTATGTATGTATGTATGATTTCAGGCTTGACTGTATGAATGTATGTATGTATGTATGTATGTATGTATGTATGTATGATTTCAGGCTTGACTGTATGTATGTATGTATGTATGTATGATTTCAGGCTTGACTGCATGTATGTATGTATGATTTCAGGCTTGACTGTATGTATGTATGTATGTATGTATGTATGTATGTATGTATGTATGTATGTATGATTTCAGGCTTGACTGTATGTATGTATGTATGTATGTATGATTTCAGGCTTGACTGTATGTATGTATGAATGTATGATTTCAGGCTTGACTGCATGTATGTATGTATGTATGATTTCAGGCTTGACTGTATGTATGTATGAATGTATGATTTCAGCCTTGACTGCATGTATGTATGTATGTATGTATGTATGATTTCAGGCTTGACTGTATGTATGTATGTATGTATGTATGTATGTATGTATGTATGATTTCAGGCTTGACTGTATGTATGTATGTATGTATGTATGTATGTATGTATGTATGATTTCAGGCTTGACTGTATGTATGTATGAATGTATGATTTCAGGCTTGACTGTATGTATGTATGTATGTATGATTTCAGGCTTGACTGCATGTATGTATGTATGTATGTATGTATGTATGATTTCAGGCTTGACTGTATGTATGTATGTATGTATGTATGTATGTATGTATGTATGTATGATTTCAGGCTTGACTGTATGTATGTATGAATGTATGATTTCAGGCTTGACTGTATGTATGTATGTATGTATGTTTGATTTCAGGCTTGACTGTATGTATGTATGTATGATTGATTTCAGGCTTGACTGTATGTATGTATGTATGTATGATTGATTTCAGGCTTGACTGTATGTATGTATGTATGTATGTATGATTGATTTCAGGCTTGACTGTATGTATGTATGTATGTATGTATGTATGTATGTATGATTGATTTCAGGCTTGACTGTGTGTATGTATGTATGTATGTATGTATGTATGATTTGAGGCTTGACTGTATATATGTATGTATGTATGTATGTATGTATGATTGATTTCAGGCTTGACTGTGTGTATGTATGTATGTATGTATGTATGATTTCATGCTTGACTGTATGTATGTATGTATGTATGTATGTATGTATGATTGATTTCAGGCTTGACTGTATGTATGTATGTATGTATGATTGATTTCAGGCTTGACTGTATGTATGTATGTATGTATGTATGTATGTATGTTTGATTTCAGGCTTGACTGTATGTATGTATGTATGTATGTATGTTTGATTTCAGGCTTGACTGTATGTATGTATGTATGATTGATTTCAGGCTTGACTGTATGTATGTATGTATGTATGTATGTATGTATGTATGTATGATTTCAGGCTTGACTGTATGTATGTATGAATGTATGATTTCAGGCTTGACTGTATGTATGTATGAATGTATGATTTCAGGCTTGACTGTATGTATGTATGTATGATTTCAGGCTTGACTGTATGTATGTATGTATGATTGATTTCAGGCTTGACTGTATGTATGTATGTATGTATGTATGTATGTATGATTTCAGGCTTGACTGTATGTATGTATGTATGTATGATTTCAGGCTTGACTGTATGTATGTATGTATGTATGTATGTATGATTTCAGGCTTGACTGTATGTATGTATGTATGTATGATTTCAGGCTTGACTGTATGTATGTATGTATGTATGTATGTATGTATGTATGTATGTATGTATGATTTCAGGCTTGACTGTATGTATGTATGTATGTATGTATGATTTCAGGCTTGACTGTATGTATGTATGAATGTATGATTTCAGGCTTGACTGCATGTATGTATGTATGTATGATTTCAGGCTTGACTGTATGTATGTATGAATGTATGATTTCAGCCTTGACTGCATGTATGTATGTATGTATGTATGTATGATTTCAGGCTTGACTGTATGTATGTATGTATGTATGTATGTATGTATGTATGTATGTATGATTTCAGGCTTGACTGTATGTATGTATGTATGTATGTATGATTTCAGGCTTGACTGTATGTATGTATGAATGTATGAATTCAGGCTTGACTGTATGTATGTATGTATGTATGATTTCAGGCTTGACTGCATGTATGTATGTATGTATGTATGTATGTATGATTTCAGGCTTGACTGTATGTATGTATGTATGTATGTATGTATGTATGTATGTATGTATGTATGATTTCAGGCTTGACTGTATGTATGTATGAATGTATGATTTCAGGCTTGACTGTATGTATGTATGTATGTATGTATGTATGATTTCAGGCTTGACTGTATGTATGTATGTATGTATGTATGTATGTATGATTTCAGGCTTGACTGTATGTATGTATGTATGTATGTATGTATGTATGATTTCAGGCTTGACTGTATGTGTGTATGTATGTATGTATGTATGATTTCAGGCTTGACTGTATGAATGTATGTATGTATGTATGTATGTATGTATGATTTCAGGCTTGACTGTATGTATGTATGTATGTATGTATGTATGATTTCAGGCTTGACTGCATGTATGTATGTATGATTTCAGGCTTGACTGTATGTATGTATGTATGTATGTATGATTTCAGGCTTGACTGTATGTATGTATGTATGTATGTATGTATGTATGTATGATTTCAGGCTTGACTGTATGTGTGTATGTATGTATGTATGTATGTTTGATTTCAGGCTTGACTGTATGAATGTATGTATGTATGTATGTATGTATGTATGTATGATTTCAGGCTTGACTGTATGTATGTATGTATGTATGTATGATTTCAGGCTTGACTGCATGTATGTATGTATGATTTCAGGCTTGACTGTATGTATGTATGTATGTATGTATGTATGTATGTATGTATGTATGTATGATTTCAGGCTTGACTGTATGTATGTATGTATGTATGTATGATTTCAGGCTTGACTGTATGTATGTATGAATGTATGATTTCAGGCTTGACTGCATGTATGTATGTATGTATGATTTCAGGCTTGACTGTATGTATGTATGAATGTATGATTTCAGCCTTGACTGCATGTATGTATGTATGTATGTATGTATGTATGATTTCAGGCTTGACTGTATGTATGTATGTATGTATGTATGTATGTATGTATGTATGTATGTATGTATGATTTCAGGCTTGACTGTATGTATGTATGTATGTATGTATGTATGATTTCAGGCTTGACTGTATGTATGTATGAATGTATGATTTCAGGCTTGACTGTATGTATGTATGTATGTATGATTTCAGGCTTGACTGCATGTATGTATGTATGTATGTATGTATGTATGATTTCAGGCTTGACTGTATGTATGTATGTATGTATGTATGTATGTATGTATGTATGATTTCAGGCTTGACTGTATGTATGTATGAATGTATGATTTCAGGATTGACTGTATGTATGTATGTATGTATGTATGTATGATTTCAGGCTTGACTGTATGTATGTATGTATGTATGTATGATTTCAGGCTTGACTGTATGTATGTATGTATGTATGTATGTATGTATGTATGATTTCAGGCTTGACTGTATGTATGTATGTATGTATGTATGTATGTATGATTTCAGGCTTGACTGTATGAATGTATGTATGTATGTATGTATGTATGTATGATTTCAGGCTTGACTGTATGTATGTATGTATGTATGTATGATTTCAGGCTTGACTGCATGTATGTATGTATGATTTCAGGCTTGACTGTATGTATGTATGTATGTATGTATGTATGTATGTATGATTTCAGGCTTGACTGTATGTATGTATGTATGAATGTATGTATGATTTCAGGTTTGACTGTATGTATGTATGTATGATTTCAGGCTTGACTGTATGCATGTATGTATGTATGTATGTATGATTTCAGGTTTGACTGTATGTATGTATGTATGTATGTATGTATGTATGTATGTATGTATGTATGTATGATTTCAGGCTTGACTGCATGTATGTATGTATGTATGTATGTATGTATGTATGATTTCAGGCTTGACTGTATGTATGTATGTATGTATGTATGATTTCAGGCTTGACTGTATGTATGTATGAATGTATGATTTCAGGCTTGATTGCATGTATGTATGTATGTATGATTTCAGGCTTGACTGTATGTATGTATGAATGTATGATTTCAGCCTTGACTGCATGTATGTATGTATGTATGTATGTATGATTTCAGGCTTGACTGTATGTATGTATGTATGTATGTATGTATGATTTCAGGCTTGACTGTATGTATGTATGTATGTATGTATGTATGTATGTATGTATGATTTCAGGCTTGACTGTATGTATGTATGAATGTATGATTTCAGGCTTGACTGTATGTATGTATGTATGTATGATTTCAGGCTTGACTGCATGTATGTATGTATGTATGTATGTATGTATGATTTCAGGCTTGACTGTATGTATGTATGTATGTATGTATGTATGTATGTATGTATGATTTCAGGCTTGACTGTATGTATGTATGAATGTATGATTTCAGGCTTGACTGTATGTATGTATGTATGTATGTATGTATGATTTCAGGCTTGACTGTATGTATGTATGTATGTATGTATGATTTCAGGCTTGACTGTATGTATGTATGTATGTATGTATGTATGTATGTATGATTTCAGGCTTGACTGTATGTGTGTATGTATGTATGTATGTATGATTTCAGGCTTGACTGTATGAATGTATGTATGTATGTATGTATGTATGTATGTATGATTTCAGGCTTGACTGTATGTATGTATGTATGTATGTATGATTTCAGGCTTGACTGCATGTATGTATGTATGATTTCAGGCTTGACTGTATGTATGTATGTATGTATGTATGTATGTATGTATGTATGTATGTATGTATGTATGTATGATTTCAGGCTTGACTGTATGTATGTATGTATGTATGTATGATTTCAGGCTTGACTGTATGTATGTATGAATGTATGATTTCAGGCTTGACTGCATGTATGTATGTATGTATGATTTCAGGCTTGACTGTATGTATGTATGAATGTATGATTTCAGCCTTGACTGCATGTATGTATGTATGTATGTATGTATGATTTCAGGCTTGACTGTATGTATGTATGTATGTATGTATGTATGTATGTATGTATGATTTCAGGCTTGACTGTATGTATGTATGTATGTATGTATGTATGTATGTATGATTTCAGGCTTGACTGTATGTATGTATGAATGTATGATTTCAGGCTTGACTGTATGTATGTATGTATGTATGATTTCAGGCTTGACTGCATGTATGTATGTATGTATGTATGTATGTATGATTTCA
>NC_139337.1:5900000-5907500 GCF_056507025.1 Lutjanus erythropterus | reverse complement strand
TGTATGTATGTATGTATGTATGTATGTATGTATGTATGATTTCAGGCTTGACTGTATGTATGTATGAATGTATGATTTCAGGATTGACTGTATGTATGTATGTATGTATGTATGATTTCAGGCTTGACTGTATGTATGTATGTATGTATGTATGATTTCAGCCTTGACTGTATGTATGTATGAATGTATGATTTCCGGCTTGACTGCATGTATGTATGTATGTATGATTTCAGGCTTGACTGTATGTATGTATGAATGTATGATTTCAGCCTTGACTGCATGTATGTATGTATGTATGTATGTATGATTTCAGGCTTGACTGTATGTATGTATGTATGTTTGATTTCAGGCTTGACTGTATGTATGTATGTATGATTGATTTCAGGATTGACTGTATGTATGTATGTATGTATGTATGTATGTATGTATGTATGTATGATTGATTTCAGGCTTGACTGTATGTATGTATGTATGTATGATTTCAGGCTTGACTGTATGTATGTATGTATGTATGTATGTATGTATGTATGTATGTATGTATGTATTTTTGATTTCAGGCTTGACTGTATGTATGTATGTATGTATGTATGTTTGATTTCAGGCTTGACTGTATGTATGTATGTATGTATGTTTGATTTCAGGCTTGACTGTATGTATGTATGTATGTTTGGTTTCAGGCTTGACTGTATGTATGTATGTATGTATATTTGATTTCAGGCTTGACTGTATGTATGTATGTATGATTGATTTCAGGCTTGACTGTATGTATGTATGTATGATTGATTTCAGGCTTGACTGTATGTATGTATGTATGTATGATTGATTTCAGGCTTGACTGTATTTATGTATGTATGTATGTATGTATGTATGTATGATTTCAGGCTTGACTGTATGTATGTATGTATGTATGTATGTATGTATGTATGTATGTATGATTGATTTCAGGCTTGACTGTGTGTATGTATGTATGTATGTATGTATGATTTCAGGCTTGACTGTATGTATGTATGTATGTATGTATGTATGTATGTATGTATGATTGATTTCAGGCTTGACTGTATGTATGTAAGAATGTATGATTTCAGGCTTGACTTTATGTATGTATGTATGTATGTATGTATGATTTCAGGCTTGACTGTATGTGTGTATGTATGTATGTATGTATGTATGTATGTATGTATGATTTCAGGCTTGACTGTATGTATGTATGTATGTATGTATGATTTCAGGCTTGACTGTATGTATGTATGTATGTATGTATGTATGTATGTATGTATGTATGTATGTATGTATGATTTCAGGCTTGACTGTATGTATGTATGTATGTATGTATGTATGATTTCAGGCTTGACTGTATGTATGTATGTATGTATGTATGTATGTATGTATGTATGATTTCAGGCTTGACTGTATGTATGTATGTATGTATGTATGTATGTATGTATGATTTCAGGCTTTACTGTATGTATGTATGAATGTATGATTTCAGGCTTGACTGTATGTATGTACGTATGTATGTATGATTTCAGGCTTGATTGCATGTATGTATGTATGTATGTATGTATGTATGTATGTATGATTTCAGGCTTGACTGTATGTATGTATGTATGTATGTATGTATGTATGTATGTATGTATGATTTCAGGCTTGACTGTATGTATGTATGAATGTATGATTTCAGGCTTGACTGTATGTATGTATATATGTATGTATGTATGATTTCAGGCTTGACTGTATGTATGTATGTATGTATGTATGTATGTATGTGTGATTTCAGGCTTGACTGTATGTATGTATGTATGTTTGTATGTATGATTTCAGGCTTGACTGTATGTATGTATGTATGTATGTATGATTTCAGGCTTGACTGTATGTATGTATGTATGTATGTATGATTTCAGGCTTGACTGTATGTATGTATGTATATATGTATGTATGATTTCAGGCTTGACTGTATGTATGTATGTATGTATGTATGTATGTATGTATGTATGTATGTATGATTTCAGGCTTGACTGCATGTATGTATGTATGATTTCAGGCTTGACTGTATGTATGTATGTATGTATGTATGTATGTATGTATGTATGTATGATTTCAGGCTTGACTGTATGTATGTATGTATGTTTGATTTCAGGCTTGACTGTATGTATGTATGTATGTATGATTTCAGGCTTGACTGTATGTATGTATGTATGTATTTATGTATGTATGTATGTATGTATGTATGTATGTATGTATGTTTGATTTCAGGCTTGACTGTATGTATGTATGTATGTTTGATTTCAGGCTTGACTGTATGTATGTATGCATGTATGTTTGATTTCAGGCTTGACTGTATGTATGTATGTATGATTGATTTCAGGCTTGACTGTATGTATGTATGTATGATTGATTTCAGGCTTGACTGTATGTATGTATGTATGTATGATTGATTTCAGGCTTGACTGTATGTATGTATGTATGTATGTATGTATGTATGTATGATTTCAGGCTTGACTGCATGTATGTATGTATGTATGTATGTATGATTTCAGGCTTGACTGTATGTATGTATGTATGTATGTATGTATGTATGTATGATTTCAGGCTTGACTGTATGTATGTATGAATGTATGATTTCAGGCTTGACTGCATGTATGTATGTATGTATGTATGTATGTATGTATGATTTCAGGCTTGACTGTATGTATGTATGTATGTATGTATGTATGTATGTATGTATGATTTCAGGCTTGACTGTATGTATGTATGAATGTATGATTTCAGGCTTGACTGTATGTATGTATGTATGTATGTATGTATGTATGTATGATTTCAGGCTTGACCGTATGTATGTATGTATGTATGTATGTATGATTTCAGGCTTGACTGTATGTATGTATGTATGTATGTATGATTTCAGGCTTGACTGTATGTATGTATGTATGTATGAATGTATGATTTCAGGCTTGACTGTATGTATGTATGTATGTATGTATGTATGTATGTATGTATGATTTCAGGCTTGACTGCATGTATGTATGTATGATTTCAGGCTTGACTGTATGTATGTATGTATGTATGTATGTATGTATGTATGTATGTATGTATGTATGTATGATTTCAGGCTTGACTGTATGTATGTATGTATGTTTGATTTCAGGCTTGACTGTATGTATGTATGTATGTATGTATGTATGATTTCAGGCTTGACTGTATGTATGTATGTATGTTTGATTTCAGGATTGACTGTATGTATGTATGTATGTATGATTTCAGGCTTGACTGTATGTATGTATGTATGTATGTATGTATGTATGATTTCAGGCTTGACTGTATGTATGTATGAATGTATGATTTCAGGCTTGACTGTATGTATGTATGTATGTATGATTTCAGGCTTGACTGCATGTATGTATGTATGTATGTATGTATGTATGTATGATTTCAGGCTTGACTGTATGTATGTATGTATGTATGTATGTATGTATGATTTCAGGCTTGACTGTATGTATGTATGAATGTATGATTTCAGGCTTGACTGTATGTATGTATGTATGTATGTATGTATGATTTCAGGCTTGACTGTATGTATGTATGTATGTATGTATGATTTCAGGCTTGACTGTATGTATGTATGTATGTATGTATGTATGTATGTATGTATGATTTCAGGCTTGACTGTATGTGTGTATGTATGTATGTATGTATGATTTCAGGCTTGACTGTATGAATGTATGTATGTATGTATGTATGTATGTATGATTTCAGGCTTGACTGTATGTATGTATGTATGTATGATTTCAGGCTTGACTGTATGTATGTATGTATGTATGTATGTATGTATGATTTCAGGCTTGACTGTATGTATGTATGAATGTATGATTTCAGGCTTGACTGTATGTATGTATGTATGTATGATTTCAGGCTTGACTGCATGTATGTATGTATGTATGTATGTATGTATGTATGATTTCAGGCTTGACTGCATGTATGTATGTATGTATGATTTAAGGCTTGACTGTATGTATGTATGAATGTATGATTTCAGCCTTGACTGCATGTATGTATGTATGTATGTATGTATGATTTCAGGCTTGACTGTATGTATGTATGTATGTATGTATGTATGTATGTATGTATGTATGTATGATTTCAGGCTTGACTGTATGTATGTATGTATGTATGTATGTATGTATGTATGATTTCAGGCTTGACTGTATGTATGTATGAATGTATGATTTCAGGCTTGACTGTATGTATGTATGTATGTATGATTTCAGGCTTGACTGCATGTATGTATGTATGTATGTATGTATGTATGATTTCAGGCTTGACTGTATGTATGTATGTATGTATGTATGTATGTATGTATGTATGATTTCAGGCTTGACTGTATGTATGTATGAATGTATGATTTCAGGATTGACTGTATGTATGTATGTATGTATGTATGATTTCAGGCTTGACTGTATGTATGTATGTATGTATGTATGATTTCAGGCTTGACTGTATGTATGTATGAATGTATGATTTCAGGCTTGACTGCATGTATGTATGTATGTATGATTTCAGGCTTGACTGTATGTATGTATGAATGTATGATTTCAGCCTTGACTGCATGTATGTATGTATGTATGTATGTATGATTTCAGGCTTGACTGTATGTATGTATGTATGTATGTATGTATGTATGTATGATTTCAGGCTTGACTGTATGTATGTATGTATGTATGTATGTATGTATGTATGTATGTATGTATGATTTCAGGCTTGACTGTATGTATGTATGAATGTATGATTTCAGGCTTGACTGTATGTATGTATGTATGTATGATTTCAGGCTTGACTGCATGTATGTATGTATGTATGTATGTATGTATGTATGATTTCAGGCTTGACTGTATGTATGTATGTATGTATGTATGTATGTATGTATGTATGTATGTATGATTTCAGGCTTGACTGTATGTATGTATGAATGTATGATTTCAGGATTGACTGTATGTATGTATGTATGTATGTATGATTTCAGGCTTGACTGTATGTATGTATGTATGTATGTATGTATGATTTCAGGCTTGACTGTATGTATGTATGTATGTATGTATGATTTCAGGCTTGACTGTATGTATGTATGTATGTATGTATGTATGATTTCAGGCTTGACTGTATGAATGTATGTATGTATGTATGTATGTATGTATGTATGATTTCAGGCTTGACTGTATGTATGTATGTATGTATGTATGATTTCAGGCTTGACGGCATGTATGTATGTATGATTTCAGGCTTGACTGTATGTATGTATGTATGTATGTATGTATGTATGTATGTATGATTTCAGGCTTGACTGTATGTATGTATGTATGAATGTATGTATGATTTCAGGTTTGACTGTATGTATGTATGTATGATTTCAGGCTTGACTGTATGCATGTATGTATGTATGTATGTATGATTTCAGGCTTGACTGTATGTATGTATGTATGTATGTATGTATGTATGTATGTATGTATGTATGTATGTATGATTTCAGGCTTGACTGCATGTATGTATGTATGTATGTATGTATGTATGATTTCAGGCTTGACTGTATGTATGTATGTATGTATGTATGTATGTATGTATGTATGTATGTATGTATGTATGTATGATTTCAGGCTTGACTGTATGTATGTATGAATGTATGATTTCAGGCTTGACTGTATGTATGTATGTATGTATGATTTCAGGCTTGACTGTATGTATGTATGTATGTATGTTTGATTTCAGGCTTGACTGTATGTATGTATGTATGATTGATTTCAGGCTTGACTGTATGTATGTATGTATGTTTGATTTCAGGCTTGACTGTATGTACGTATGTATGTATGATTGATTTCAGGCTTGACTGTATGTATGTATGTATGTATGATTTCAGGCTTGACTGTATGTATGTATGTATGTATGTATATATGATTGATTTCAGGCTTGACTGTGTGTATGTATGTATGTATGTATGATTTCAGGCTTGACTGTATGTATGTATGTATGTATGTATGTATGTATGTATGATTGATTTCAGGCTTGACTGTATGTATGTATGTTTGTATGATTTCAGGCTTGACTGTATGTATGTATGTATGTATGTATGTATGATTTCATGCTTGACTGTATGTATGTATATATGTATGTATGTATGATTGATTTCAGGCTTGACTGTGTGTATGTATGTATGTATGTATGTATGTATGATTTCAGGCTTGACTGTATGTATGTATGTATGTATGTATGTATGTATGTATGATTGATTTCAGGCTTGACTGTGTGTATGTATGTATGTATGTATGTATGATTTCATGCTTGACTGTATGTATGTATGTATGTATGTATGTATGATTGATTTCAGGCTTGACTGTATGTATGTATGTATGTATGATTGATTTCAGGCTTGACTGTATGTATGTATGTATGTATGTATGTATGTATGTATGTATGTATGTATGTATGTATGATTTCAGGCTTGACTGTATGTATGTATGAATGTATGATTTCAGGCTTGACTGTATGTATGTATGTATGTATGATTTCAGGCTTGACTGTATGTATGTATGTATGTATGTTTGATTTCAGGCTTGACTGTATGTATGTATGTATGATTGATTTCAGGCTTGACTGTATGTATGTATGTATGTTTGATTTCAGGCTTGACTGTATGTACGTATGTATGTATGATTGATTTCAGGCTTGACTGTATGTATGTATGTATGTATGATTTCAGGCTTGACTGTATGTATGTATGTATGTATGTATATATGATTGATTTCAGGCTTGACTGTGTGTATGTATGTATGTATGTATGATTTCAGGCTTGACTGTATGTATGTATGTATGTATGTATGTATGTATGTATGATTGATTTCAGGCTTGACTGTATGTATGTATGTTTGTATGATTTCAGGCTTGACTGTATGTATGTATGTATGTATGTATGTATGATTTCATGCTTGACTGTATGTATGTATGTATGTATGTATGTATGATTGATTTCAGGCTTGACTGTGTGTATGTATGTATGTATGTATGTATGTATGATTTCAGGCTTGAATGTATGTATGTATGTATGTATGTATGTATGTATGATTGATTTCAGGCTTGACTGTGTGTATGTATGTATGTATGTATGTATGATTTCATGCTTGACTGTATGTATGTATGTATGTATGTATGTATGTATGTATGATTGATTTCAGGCTTGACTGTATGTATGTATGTATGTATGATTGATTTCAGGCTTGACTGTATGTATGTATGTATGTTTGTATGTATGTATGTATGATTTCAGGCTTGACTGTATGTATGTATGTATGTATGTATGTTTGATTTCAGGCTTGACTGTATGTATGTATGTATGATTGATTTCAGGATTGACTGTATGTATGTATGTATGTATGTATGTATGTATGTATGTATGTATCTATGTATGTATGATTGATTTCAGGCTTGACTGTATGTATGTATGTATGTATGATTTCA